>NC_060173.1:68881365-68906365 GCF_021184085.1 Oncorhynchus gorbuscha | reverse complement strand
TGGTGTTCGTTTGGTCTGGCCTGTGTGGTTAATCGTTTGGTCGGGTCTGTTTGGGTAATAATTTGGTTGGTCTGTTCGGGTTGTCGTTTGGTCTGGCCTGTTTTGGGTAATCTTTTGGTCTGGTCTGTTTGTGCAATTATTTGCTCTGGTCTGTTTGGGTAATCATTTAGTCTGTTTTTTTGTGGGTAATTGTTTGGTCTTGTCCATCTGTGTGGGTAATCGTTTGGTTGGTCTCTTTGTGTAATAATTTTGTCTGGCTTGTTAGGGTAATCATTTCGTTGGTCTGTTTCCGTAATAATTTGGTCTGACTCGTTAGGGTAATCGTTTGGTTGGTCTGTTTGTGTAATAATTTGGTCTGGCCTGTTAGGGTAATCGTTTCTTTGGTCTGTTTCCGTAATAATTTGGTCTGGCCTATTAGGGTAATCGTTTCGTTGGTCTGTTTCCGTAATAATTTGGTCTGGCCTGTTAGGGTAATCGTTTGGTCTGGTCTGTTTCCGTAATAATTTGGTCTGACTTGTTAGGGTAATTGTTTCGTTGGTCTGTTTCTGTAATAATTTGGTCTGGCTTGTTAGGGCGGGGGCGTATGCCTCATGACTAACGAGACATGGTGTGATGAAAGAAACATACAGGAACTCAAATCCTTCTGTTCACCTGATTTAGAATTCCTCACAATCAAATGTAGACCGCATTATCTACCAAGAGAATTCTCTTAGATCATAATTACAGCCGTATATACCCCCCCCCCCAAGCAGACACATCGATGGCTCTGAACAAACTTTATTTAACTCTTTGCAAACTGGAAACCATTTATCCGGAGGCTGCATTCATTGTAGCTGGGGATTTTAACAAAGCTAATCTGAAAACAAGACTCCCTAAATTTTATCAGCATATCGATTGCGCAACCAGGGGTGGTAAAACCTTGGATCATTGTTACTCTAACTTCCGCGACGCATATAAGGCCCTGCCCCGCCCCCCTTTCGGAAAAGCTGACCACGACTCCATTTTGTTGATCCCTGCCTACAGACAGAAACTTAAAAAAGAGGCTCCCACGCTGAGGTCTGTCCAACGCTGGTCCGACCAAGCTGACTCCACACTCCAAGACTGCTTCCATCACGTGGACTGGGACATGTTTCGTATTGCGTCAGATAAAAATATTGACGAATACGCTGATTCGGTGTGCAAGTTCATTAGAACGTGCGTTGAAGATGTTGTTCCCATAGCAACGATAAAAACATTCCCTAACCAGAAACCGTGGATTGATGGCAGCATTTGCGTGAAACTGAAAGCGCGAACCACTGCTTTTAATCAGGGCAAGGTGTCTGGTAACATGACCGAATATAAACAATGCAGCTATTCCCTCCGCAAGGCTATTAAACAAGCTAAGCGTCAGTACAGAGACAAAGTAGAATCTCAATTCAACGGCTCAGACACAAGAGGCATGTGGCAGGGTCTACAGTCAATCACGGACTACAAGAAGAAACCCAGCCCAGTCACGGACCAGGATGTCTTGCTCCCAGGCAGACTAAATTACTTTTTTGCCCGCTTTGAGGACAATACAGTGCCACTGACACGGCCTGCAACGAAAACATGCGGTCTCTCCTTCACTGCAGCTGAGGTGAGTAAGACATTTAAACGTGTTAACCCTCGCAAGGCTGCAGGCCCAGACGGCATCCCCAGCCGCGCCCTCAGAGCATGCGCAGACCAGCTGGCCGGTGTGTTTACGGACATATTCAATCAATCCCTATACCAGTCTGCTGTTCCCACATGCTTCAAGAGGGCCACCATTGTTCCTGTTCCCAAGAAAGCTAAGGTAACTGAGCTAAACGATTACCGCCCCGTAGCACTCACTTCCGTCATCATGAAGTGCTATGAGAGACTAGTCAAGGACCATATCACCTCCACCCTACCTGACACCCTAGACCCACTCCAATTTGCATACCGCCCAAATAGGTCCACAGACGACGCAATCTCAACCACACTGCACACTGCCCTAACCCACCTGGACAAGAGGAATACCTATGTGAGAATGCTGTTCATCGACTACAGCTTGGCATTCAACACCATAGTACCCTCCAAGCTCGTCATCAAGCTCGAGACCTTAGGTCTCGACCCCGCCCTGTGCAACTGGGTACTGGACTTCCTGACGGGCCACCCCCAGCTGGTGAGGGTAGGCAACAACATCTCCTCCCCGCTGATCCTCAACACGGGGGCCTCACAAGGGTGCGTTCTGAGCCCTCTCCTGTACTCCCTGTTCACCCACGACTGCGTGGCCACGCACGCCTCCAACTCAATCATCAAGTTTGCGGACGACACAACAGTGGTAGGCTTGATTACCAACAACGACGAGACGGCCTACAGAGAGGAGGTGAGGGCCCTCGGAGTGTGGTGTCTGGAAAATAACCTCACACTCAACGTCAACAAAACTAAGGAGATGATTGTGGATTTCAGGAAACAGCAGAGGGAACACCCCCCTATCCACATCGATGGAACAGTAGTGGAGAGGGTAGCAAGTTTTAAGTTCCTCGGCATACACATCACAGACAAACTGAATTGGTCCACTCACACTGACAGTGTCGTGAAGAAGGCGCAGCAGCGCCTCTTCAACCTCAGGAGGCTGAAGAAATTCGGCTTGTCACCAAAAGCACTCACAAACTTCTACAGATGCACAATCGAGAGCATCCTGGCGGGCTGTATCACCGCCTGGTACGGCAACTGCTCCGCCCTCAACCGTAAGGCTCTCCAGAGGGTAGTGAGGTCTGCACAACGCATCACCGGGGGCAAACTACCTGCCCTCCAGGACACCTACACCACCCGATGTTACAGGAAGGCCATAAAGATCATCAAGGACATCAACCACCCGAGCCACTGCCTGTTCACCCCGTTATCATCCAGAAGGCGAGGTCAGTACAGGTGCATCAAAGCTGGGACCGAGAGACTGAAAAACAGCTTCTATCTCAAGGCCATCAGACTGTTAAACAGCCACCACTAACATTGAGTGGCTGCTGCCAACACACTGTCATTGACACTGACCCAACTCCAGCCACTTTAATTATGGGAATTGATTGGAAATGATGTAAATATATCACTAGCCACTTTAAACAATGCTACCTTATATAATGTTACTTACCCTACATTATTGATCTCATATGCATACGTATATACTGTACTCTATATCACCGACTGCATCCTTATGTAATACATGTATCACTAGCCACTTTAACTATGCCACTTTGTTTACTTTGTCTACATACTCATCTCATATGTATATACTGTACTCGATACCATCTACTGTATGCTGCCCTGTACCATCACTCATTCATATATCCTTATGTACATATTCTTTATCCCCTTACACTGTGTATGAGACAGTAGTTTTGGAATTGTTAGTTAGATTACTTGTTGGTTATCACTGCATTGTCGGAACTAGAAGCACAAGCATTTCGCTACACTCGCATTAACATCTGCTAACCATGTGTATGTGACAAATAAAATTTGATTTGATTTGATTTGATTTAATCGTTTGGTTGGTCTGTTTGTGTAATAATTTGGTCTGGCCTGTTAGGGTAATCGTTTGGTTGGTCTGTTTCCGTAATAATTTGGTCTGGCCTGTTAGGGTAATCGTTTGGTTGGTCTTTTTTGTTAATGGTTTGGTCTGGTCTGTGTGTGCTATTGTTTGGTCTGGTCTTTTGTTAATGGTTTGGTCTGGTCTGTGTGTGCTATTGTTTGGCCTGGTCTGTGTGTGCTATTGTTTGGTCTGGTCTGTGTGTGCTATTGTTTGGTCTGGTCTGTGTGTGCTATTGTTTGGTCTGGTCTGTGTGTGCTATTGTTTGGTTGGTCTGTTTGGGTAATCAGTTGCCTCAGCAGAATCTCCAGCAGCATCTGTCATCAAGCGTCGTCTCACCAGGGATCCAGAGTGCTGCTGGAGACACAGGGATATCTGCTCTCACACTCTGAACATGACATCTGAGCACACACACTCATGGGTGTACACTCACAGACACACATGCAAGGGCAAGCAGAAGAAAAAATGCACACACACACACACACACACACACACACACACACACACACACACACACACACACACACACACACACACACACACACACACACACACACACACACACACACACACACACACACACACACACACACACACACACACACACACACACACACACACACACACACACACACACGCAAGCCTACACAAACACCAGCTTGTTCTCATGCTGTTTTGACTTATTGTTTGCTATGATGAATATATTTACTTATTTCCTGGTGCTAGGTTTGGTGCTAGATAATTTGCAGTTAAGATTATATGTTGAACCCTAACTGTATCTGATATACCAGTCAAATAATTGTTTTCTCATGGCTCTCTCTTGTCCCTCTGCAGCAGACATATGGTGAGCAATATGTTTGGACCATGGAATCGCACAGTGGTGTAAAGTTTGTACTGCTTAAGTATTTTATTGTGGTATCTTTATTTTACTTTACTATTTATATTTTTGCCAACTTTGACTTTTACTTCACTACATTCCGAAGTAAAATAATATACTTTTTACTCCATAAACTTTCCCTGACACTCAAAAGTACTCGTTACACTTTGACAGTAAAATTGTCCAATTCACACACATCACTTATCACTGGTCATCCCTACTGCATTTGATCTGCCAGACTCACTAAACACAAATGCTTTGTTTGTAAATGATGTCTGAGTGTTGGAATGTGCCTCTGGCTATCCGTCAATAGAAAAATTTAATAAATTGTGCCGGCTGGTTTAATATATAGAATTTGAAATTATTTTTAATTTTATTTTCACTTTTGATTTACATTTACACATTTACATTTAAGTCATTTAGCAGACGCTCTTATCCAGAGCGACTTACAAATTGGTGCATTCACCTTATGACATCCAGTGGAACAACCACTTTACAATAGTGCATCTAAATATTTTAAGGGGGGGGAGGGGGTGAGAAGGATTACTTTATCCTATCCTAGGTATTCCTTA
This sequence comes from Oncorhynchus gorbuscha, assembly GCF_021184085.1. Classification (NCBI taxonomy): domain Eukaryota; kingdom Metazoa; phylum Chordata; class Actinopteri; order Salmoniformes; family Salmonidae; genus Oncorhynchus; species Oncorhynchus gorbuscha. Next base: position 68,901,354 of record NC_060173.1, on the reverse strand, counting down.
AAGAGGTGGGGTTTCAGGTGTCTCCGGAAGGTGGTGATTGACTCCGCTGTCCTGGCGTCGTGAGGGAGTTTGTTCCACCATTGGGGAGCCAGAGCAGCGAACAGTTTTGACTGAGCTGAGCGGGAACTGTACTTCCTCAGTGGTAGGGAGGCGAGCAGGCCAGAGGTGGATGAATGCAGTGCCCTTATTTGGGTGTAGGGCCTGATCAGAGCCTGGAGGTACTGAGGTGCCGTTCCCCTCACAGCTCCGTAGGCAAGCACCATGGTCTTGTAGCGGATGCGAGCTTCAACTGGAAGCCAGTGGAGAGAGCGGAGGAGCGGGGTGACGTGAGAGAACTTGGGAAGGTTGAACACTAGATGGGCTGCGGCGTTCTGGATGAGTTGTAGGGGTTTAATGGCACAGGCAGGGAGCCCAGCCAACAGCGAGTTGCAGTAATCCAGACGGGAGATGACAAGTGCCTGGATTAGGACCTGCGCCGCTTCCTGTGTGAGGCAGGGTCGTACTCTGCGGATGTTGTAGAGCATGAACCTACAGGAACGGGCCACCGCCTTGATGTTAGTTGAGAACGACAGTTTGTTGTCCAGGATCACGCCAAGGTTCTTAGCGCTCTGGGAGGAGGACACAATGGAGTTGTCAACCGTGATGGCGAGATCATGGAACGGGCAGTCCTTCCCCGGGAGGAAGAGCAGCTCCGTCTTGCCGAAGTTCAGCTTGAGGTGGTGATCCGTCATCCACACTGATATGTCTGCCAGACATGCAGAGATGCGATTCGCCACCTGGTCATCAGAAGGGGGAAAGGAGAAGATTAATTGTGTGTCGTCTGCATAGCAATGATAGGAGAGACCATGTGAGGTTATGACAGAGCCAAGTGACTTGGTGTATAGCGAGAATAGGAGAGGGCCTAGAACAGAGCCCTGGGGGACACCAGTGGTGAGAGCGCGTGGTGAAGTGACAGATTCTCGCCACGCCACCTGGTAGGAGCGACCTGTCAGGTAGGACGCAATCCAAGCGTGGGCCGCGCCGGAGATGCCCAACTCGGAGAGGGTGGAGAGGAGGATCTGATGGTTCACAGTATCGAAGGCAGCCGATAGGTCTAGAAGGATGAGAGCAGAGGAGAGAGAGTTAGCTTTAGCGGTGCGGAGCGCCTCCGTGATACAGAGAAGAGCAGTCTCAGTTGAATGACTAGTCTTGAAACCTGACTGATTTGGATCAAGAAGGTCATTCTGAGAGAGATAGCGGGAGAGCTGACCAAGGACGGCACGTTCAAGAGTTTTGGAGAGAAAAGAAAGAAGGGATACTGGTCTGTAGTTGTTGACATCGGAGGGATCGAGTGTAGGTTTTTTCAGAATTGATTGATTCTTAAGTACATTTTAGCAATTCCATTTACTTTTGATACTTCAGTATTTTTAAAACAAAATTATTTTAGACTTATATTCAAGTAGTATTTTACTGGGTGACTTTGACTTTTATTTGAGTCATTTTCTGTATCTTTACTTTTACTCAAGTATGATAACTTGGCAAGACGGAGCTGCTCTTCCTCCCGGGGAAGGACTGCCCGTTCCATGATCTCGCCATCACGGTTGACAACTCCATTGTGTCCTCCTCCCAGAGCGCTAAGAACCTTGGCGTGATCCTGGACAACAAACTGTCGTTCTCAACTAACATCAAGGCGGTGGCCCGTTCCTGTAGGTTCATGCTCTACAACATCCGCAGAGTACGACCCTGCCTCACACAGGAAGCGGCGCAGGTCCTAATCCAGGCACTTGTCATCTCCCGTCTGGATTACTGCAACTCGCTGTTGGCTGGGCTCCCTGCCTGTGCCATTAAACCCCTACAACTCATCCAGAACGCCGCAGCCCGTCTAGTGTTCAACCTTCCCAAGTTCTCTCACGTCACCCCGCTCCTCCGCTCTCTCCACTGGCTTCCAGTTGAAGCTCGCATCCGCTACAAGACCATGGTGCTTGCCTACGGAGCTGTGAGGGGAACGGCACCTCAGTACCTCCAGGCTCTGATCAGGCCCTACACCCAAATAAGGGCACTGCGTTCATCCACCTCTGGCCTGCTCGCCTCCCTACCACTGAGGAAGTACAGTTCCCACTCAGCTCAGTCAAAACTGTTCGCTGCTCTGGCTCCCCAATGGTGGAACAAACTCCCTCACGACGCCAGGACAGCGGAGTCAATCACCACCTTCCGGAGACACCTGAAACCCCACCTCTTTAAGGAATACCTAGGATAGGATAAAGTAATCCTTCTCACCCTCCCTCCCCCCCTTAAAATATTTAGATGCACTATTGTAAAGTGGTTGTTCCACTGGATGTCATAAGGTGAATGCACCAATTTGTAAGTCGCTCTGGATAAGAGCGTCGGCTAAATGACTTAAATGTAATGTAAATGTAATAACTGGGTATCTTTACTTTTACTCAAGTATGATATCTGGGTATCTTTACTTTTACTCAAGTATGATAACTGGGTATCTTTACTTTTACTCAAGTATGATATCTGGGTATCTTTACTTTTACTCAAGTATGATAACTGGGTATCTTTACTTTTACTCAAGTATGATAACTGGGTATCTTTACTTTTACTCAAGTATGATAACTGGGTATCTTTACTTTTACTCAAGTATGATAACTGGGTATCTTTACTTTTACTCAAGTATGATAACTGGGTACCTTTTCCACCACTGGAATCACAATAAAATAACACTATTGAATCGCAATACATAAAGAATTGTGAGAATCGCAATACATATAGTATTGGCACCTAAGTATCGTGAAAATATTGTTTTGTGAGGGCCCTGGCATTTCCCAACCCTAGTAGACAGGTTGCATCAAATAATCCCTAGCTGCTCCAAACAGACCCCAGACACTAGAGGGCTGGGATAGTCTAAAAGGAACCAATCCATTTATGATGCTGTCCAACCTGTGGATGCAGGTGTGTTGGACAGCAGAGCTGTTGTCATCTCTGTGTTTGTGTTTGTGCCATAAAACCAGCATGAACCCATCGGAGCAGTGGAGGAGGACAAACTCACGCACACATACATGCACGAATGTGCTCACAAACACACACTGAAAAAATAGCTGTGTTTGTGTGTGCACATTTGTGCATGTGTGTTTACGTGTGTGTTTATTCTTCCCTCCACAGAATGCAGAGCCCGAGGGCTGTTGTGCCTGCTGTTTGCATTGTTTACTGTGCACTCCCCCAGCGTGTGGGTACAAGAGGAGACGGCCGTGCACTTAGGACCCGCTCTAACCTTTTCATTATTTATTCGGATTGGATTGGACAGCACAACTAGAGGCCCGTAGCATGCTACTGTGACAGAGAGGGAGAGGAGAAGAAATAGTGCAGAGAGGAAAATGAGAACAGGACAGAGAGGAGAAGCAGGAGGAGGAGACGAGAAGCAGGAGGAGACGAGGAGAGGAGAAGCAGGAGGAAGAGAGGAGAGGAGAAGCAGGAGGAGGAGAACTGGCCAGAGAGGAGAAGCAGGATAAAGAGAGGAGAGGAGGGTGCAATACAATGCACTTCAATCACTTGTATTTGCTTGCATTTAAAATGTTTTTACTTAATTTCTCTGACTTTAATTGTTCCCCTTTTCCTTATTGCCTTCACTGGTCACCAACTATCAGGCAGCTAGCGGAGAGGGAAGCCTCCTCTCCTCCTTTCCCAATTTGTACTCACTCCACCTCTCCTTTTGGAGGCCTGTGCCTCTTCACTTCTGGAGCATCATGGAGGAACCTCAGGTGAAGTTCTCTCCTCCCACCCTCTCTCTTTCTCTTTTCCCTCCTTCCTTCACTCTCCCTGCCATAAGTCTTAAAAAGCTCCTTGAGGAGGGTGGAGCTGGAGTTAAACCCTCATCATTAAATGTCTACTGAGAGATAGGGGGAGAAAGGTTGAGATAGGAGGAGACGGGCGGACATAGGGAGATGGGAGGAATAGGGGAGATTTGGGGGAGAGAGGTGAGAGGCAGGTTAAGATAGGAGAGGCTGAGGGAGATTGAGGGAGACAGAGGGGGGAGACAAGGGATATAGGGGAGGCACGGAGTGACAGAAAGGACACAGGGGAGATATGGGGAGACAAGAGACAGACAGGATGAATGCAGGGGAGAACCAGGTAGGGGAGGAGGTAGAGAACCAGGTAGGGGAGGAGGTAGAGAACCAGTTAGGGGAGGAGGTAGAGAACCAGTTGTGCGGGAAGTAGAGAACCAGGTACGGGAGGAGGTAGAGAACCAGGTAGGGGAGGAGGAAGAGAACCAGGTAAGGGAGGAGGTAGAGAACCAGGTAGGGGAGGAGGTAGAGAACCAGGTATGGGAGGAGGTAGAGAACCAGGTAGGGGAGGAGGAAGAGAACCAGGTAGGGGAGGAGGAAGAGAACCAGGTAGGGGAGGAGGTAGAGAACCAGGCATGGGAGGAGGAAGAGAACCAGGTAGGGGAGGTGGTAGAGAACCAGGTAGGGGAGGAGGAAGAGAACCAGGTAGGGGAGGAGGAAGAGAACCAGGTAGGGGAGGAGGTAGAGAACCAGGTAGTGGAGGAGGTAGAGAACCAGGTAGGGGAGGAGGTAGAGAACCAGGTAGGGGAGGAGGTAGAGAACCAGGTAGGGGAGGAGGTAGAGAACCAGGTAGAATGATATTTTGTCCCAGCAGTAGCTGTACTCTTCCTCTGGACACACAGGCAGATGTACACCACCCAACACCCCCCCGCCTCACAACCAATCCAGTTATGTGTGTCTATTAAAGTGATAAGGCTGAGGGGTCTGGTTAAATCCCCAGTCCTCCTGTCATGGTGGATGGGGTGTCGGGGGCCCTATCGGCCCCAGACAGGGCTTCTGGCCTGGTGGGAAGAGGTGGCCCAGGGAAATTGAATTTGCCATTGTGTCTGAAACGCCATCGATTGACTGCTAGAGTTGCCCCAGAGCTGGGGTGGAGAGGAGAGGTTAGAGGAAATGGAAGAGCGGGCTAAGGGAGAGATGTGTACCTGTTATATGAGGCTTTGACATCAGAGTGGTAATGGACTTGTCCTTGATTATTTCAGTGGTTTCACACCTGCCATAACACATAAGTTCAGTTACTAACAACTTGTGATGAAGATCTCATCACAGAATAGGCAGTGGTCTGTGTCTCAGAATCCAGCGGTCATTGTACAGTACAGAAACGACCTCATAGTTCATTTGGCTGTACAATTCAGACTATGATATTCATAGGGTACCTATAAAATACGATCCAATAATTATATGAGTCTCAAGCCTAGTCCCCTGCAGGTTGCCTATACCACTCAAATCCGTCTGTGGAGTAAGCTGTCTCATTGGCTGTCTGCAGCGTTCTGGGCATCTGGACAAACCCAACACATACAGTGGGGCAAAAAAGTATTTAGTCAGCCACCAATTGTGCAAGTTCTCCCACTAAAAAAATGAGAGAGGCCTGTAATTTTCATCACAGGTACACTTCAACTATGACCGACAAAATGAGAAGAAAAAAATCCAGAAAATCACATTGTAGGAATTTTTATGAATTTATCTGCAAATTATGGTACATAATGGCACATAATCTACTTGAATATGAGGCTAGAAAGATGATTTATGTGGCTAGGAATGTAATGAATTAATAACAAATTAACTAATAAATTAAGAGGGTGCTAATATGAGTCCATATTAATGAGAGTCTTTAATAATATGAGCCAATCACGATATGAGTCTACAGCCTAGAGGGATGATTGATGAGGCAGTGATGCTCACACTGCTCCACAGTGAGGATGAATGGACCAGGCTCTGTTCTGCTGCTCTGGAGGAACAATAGCCTAGAGGGATGATTGATGAGGCAGTGATGCTCACACTGCTCCACAGTGAGGATGAATGGACCAGGCTCTGTTCTGCTGCTCTGGAGGAACAATAGCCTAGAGGGATGATTGATGAGGCAGTGATGCTCACACTGCTCCACAGTGAGGATGAATGGACCAGGCTCTGTTCTGCTGCTCTGGAGGAACAATAGCCTAGAGGGATGATTGATGAGGCAGTGATGCTATAACTCTTCTTGTTGTTGTTTGTTTAATGTGTTCCAATATTCCCAGAAGTGGTTCAATTCTATGAATTCTTCAATGACATTGAGCTGATTTCTGACGTGCTGCTGCTTCTTCTTCCATAGTGTATTTCTGTATTGTTTTAGTGATTCACCATGGTGAAGGCCTAGACTCAGGTTTTCTGGGTCACTTGTTAAGCAGGTGAGTGAGGACCCAAAAGCGATATAACGGAAACAGAGTCTTTTAATGTCCAAACAGGGAAAACATAAATCCTCAATCATTACAGGGGAAGTCCAAACAGGGAAAACACAAATCCTCTAGTTTAACAGGAGAGTCCCCCTTCTAGTTGTTGAGGAGAGTTGCAGGGCTAGCGGCAACAGACTGCAGGTCCCATCGGGTAGGCGCGGGCCGTAGAGGATAGAGACACCTGCTCACACGTAGTATCTGATGACGAGGCAGAATACAACTGGACGGAACAAAAGCAAAGCAAACAGCAAACAAGAATCCGACAAGGACAGAAGCAGAAACAGAGAGAGAAATAGAGAATTAATCAGAGGGCAAAATAGGGGACAGGTGTGAATGAGTAAACGAGGTCGTTAGGAGAATGAGGAACAGCTGGGAGCAGGAACGGAACGATAGAGAGAGAGAGGAATAGAGAGAGAGAAAGAAACCTAATAAGACCAGCAGGGGGAAACGAAGAGAAGAGAAAGCACAGGGACAAGACATGACAATACAATACATGACATCACTATGTTTTAGATGGATAGTTTTCTCAAATGTTTTCTTAGGTTTTTGCATTCTTCATCAAACCATTTGTCATTGTTGTTAAAAACTTCTTCGGATTGGTGTCCCTTCCACGGGACGGTTGAGCTAACCATTATTTTGCTAATCGCTAATACAATTAGCACAAGGTTGTAAGTAACAAGAACATTGCCCAGGACATAGACATATTGGATATTGGCAGAAAGCTTAAATTATTGTTAATCTAACTCCAATATCCAATTTACAGTAGCTATTACAGTAAAATAATACCATGCTATTGTTTGAGGAGAGTTCATCATTTTGAACATGGAAAGTTATTAATAAACAAATTAGGCTAATTTGATCAGGAGTTATGACCCTTTTTTTTGGTTGTTTTGTCATAGTTGTGGCTAGGGGGGAATATGTGGGAGGTAATACTGTCTCCCTCTGTGCTGAGAGTGTCAGGTTCTTGTCCAGTTCTGGCATTTAGGTCTCCACAGGCTAGTGCATGTCCCTGGGCCTGGAAATGGTTGATCTCCCCATCTAGGATGGAGAAGCTGCCATCGTTAAAGTATGGGGATTCTATCGGGGGGACACAGGCAGCACACAGGGAGATTTTTCTCTGTTGAGATCATTTCTTCCTCTCTCTCACTCTCACACCACACACGCGCACACACACTACAGGAGAGGTTTCCCTAATCCCTTAGATCAATACTTTATTTGCCTTCCTTATTGTAACTGTAAAGAAAACACATTTTTCAATGTCAAAGGTAAATGTAGAAATGCAAAGAATGCTGTCCATGGGGTGTCCTATAGAGGCCCAAACTGTGGATGTTATGTACTAATTAGGGAGACAGAGTGTATTCCAAAGGGGACGTGGAATAGGGTCCCATTTGGGATGCATCACAGTCTACTCAGACATCAATAGGTTCCATCAGACTGCACATTGCCAATAATAGATGTCCTCTTTTACCCCATTATAGAGGGATGCAGATTGCTTCGCTATAGGAGCTCAAACACACAGACCAGACACACAGAAACTCACACACACACTGACATGCACACATAAAGATATGCATGCACACACAAATATACACACAGATCTCTACCTCGATTCCTCTCTACCTCGATTTCTCTCTTTCTCTCTCTCTCTCTCTCTCTCTCTCTCTCTCTCTCTCTCTCTCTCTCTCTCTCTCTCTCTCTCTCTCTCTCTCTCTCTCTCTCTCTCTCTCTCTCTCTCTCTCTCTCTAATTGACTGACACTGACTCAGACCATTGGTGAATCACGCAGCCCCCGCAAGGCGAGGGGCACCACAGGCTTTGGGGGTCGCTCCCATAGAATAAGGAATTAGAATAGTAGAATGGACATGAACCTTCTTATGATAGGAAAAAGGTCAGCCATTTTGGTCAGGTCAACAATGGTTTGCCAGTGCTGTGATAAGATAATGTACAATAATGAATTTGAAGAGGTTATCTGCACCGTATGTTTGTTTGACAGCTAGCTAGCTGGACAGTTTTAGAGGAATGATTTCATCATGTCTTCAAATGAACTCCCAATATACCAACATTCCATTGAAACAATGCAGTCAACCCACAGCCATACACTGGTTCAAATCAGTAGATGATAGGACTTAGACAAGTTGAAAATTCTACAATCAATGATATTGTATCATAAATTAACATTCTCCGTTTTCCAATATATATTTTTTTAAATGTATGGTCTGTTTACGTATATTTTTAGAGGCTCAGTATACAGAACATTTGTATAAAACCTATTTAAACTGTATTTATGATTATATGATGATATTTTAGGTTGACAATAATTCTATTACGCAATTTTTGATAAGTAAAATCAGGGTTATGCCTTGACTGCCATTCATTCCAATAGGTTATAAATAATTGTGGAATAATTTGAAATGTGTAGTTGTGACTATCCTCTTCAAGAAGTGTTGATATTAACACCAAATAGTTTACATATATTTAATAATCCCTTGAAAACAACATGCAGTTGTTAATAGTTTTAGTGGAGCTGTGGATCTCGTTGCCCCCCGGTAGGAAAATCGACGCTCTGCACCATATTACCATGAGGTTTTATTGATAACGACCTATAAAACTAGTTTGGATTTCTCCCTAACAATATGGCTGCCATTTCCACCCCATTCTAGATTTTCGAGGGCTTTATGACATAGCCCCTCTAGTAATTTAATAGGATCTCTATGCTCAACCCCCCTCACCCCACCCCCCCAAGATAGGATTTGAACACATCATTAGCCATGCCAACAACATTTAGAATTACAGGAAATTAGCAGTAAAACAGCAACATTTTCTCTCATCCACATCGCAAAATGTGTAGTAAAGCATGATTAGCTACAAAACTGCATATTTTTCACAGACCTTGCGGAATGCCACTGACTCACACAACAACCACGTCAGAGAGTGGCTGTAGTTTAGCATTATAAGCAGTATTTGAACAGGTCTCAGATCTGTTTTAAACTAACCTGATGTGAAATGCTATCCTGAGCCCGTATGACAGACAACAGTATGTATGTTGCAGAACCAGGCCACAGTATTCTTGCGTAATAAGAAAGGGCTGCAATGTTTTTAATAAGTAATTCCAGCATCCGTCCTACTGGAGACCTACAGTCCTTATTATCTGCCATGGATTTTCAGTAACAGAGTCAGACACACACACCTCGTCTCAATGCATCATTACACCTGTGGAGTCGAGAGCCAGAGTGACGTACGTGTGTGTGTGTGTCTGTACGATATGCCCCTACACTGACCACGGGTGTGTGTGTTAAGGTCACCTGTGAATGTGAACGTGCTTCAACCATACTTCCTGCAGGAAACAGGATGAGATGATGGATGAGTGTTTTATTGTTAAACCCTTAGGCATGTCTGATACTGTTATGTTAACGCGTCCCTATTTAGACTGCCTAGGGATGCCAGAGTTCTGTAGAGGCTAGAGGCTACACCAAGAGCAGTGCCAAGACACAGTAGACCTGATAAGGCTTTCATTCTGATCTGAGGTCATTATAATAACAATGTTATAATAACAATGAAATGTTATGTTAATGTTGGATTTAGTTCAGATGGAATAGAATGGAATAGAACATAACAGCTCCCGAGTTGTGCAGCGGTCTAAGGTACTGCATCTTACTGCCAGAGGTGTCACTACAGACCCTGGTTCGTTTCCAGGCTGTATCACAACCGGCCTTTATTGATCCCCAGGGTAAAATAAGGGTGTCAGCAGTTGAGATTAATGCTCTCCAAGTGCTCAAAGTGCTGTACACTGTAAAGGTAGGAAATCACCTAATCTACCACCAATGTCTAGGGCCCATAGTATGACATATCTGATGGACAAGATTACAAACAATGGATTTGTTCAAACGTCACGGGTGTATTCGGGATGGTTTCAATGTTAAATCGATGTTGCCGAAAGGTAAATACTCTTGTTTGACTGTTAAGTTTACACAACGTTGTCAATGCCGATATTGGCCAGCTCTTCCCCAGCAGGCTTAGCAGTGGTGTTAGAGACCCTTCATAGGTGTGGCTGTGTATGTGTGTTTCTTTATGTGTGTGAGGCCTTGTGTGTGTGTGTGTGTGTGTGTGTGTGTGTGTGTGTGTGTGTGTGTGTGTGTGTGTGTGTGTGTGTGTGTGTGTGTGTGTGTGTGTGTGTGTGTGTGTGTGTGTGTGTGTGTGTGTGTGTGTGTGTGTGTGTGTGTGTGTGTGTGTGTGTGTGTGTTGGCAGTCCAGACCATCCTTTTCTCTTTTATTCAGCGATCCGTTTTTGATCTTGTGTGAAATACTGTAGGTGAAGGGTCTTGCCCTACCGCCCCAGGCCTGACGCCTATGGTTTATCAGAGGTAGATAGCCATTCCGCAAAGCACCCCCCCCACAGGGTCCGTCAGCAGAACCAGGGGCCAGCGCCGACCTCTAGTGTGTGAGTGTGTGTGTAGCATTATTCTAATCATTACCCTGCTTACTGACAGGTTAACTGCTGACCCTTTGACCCAGGAAGCTCTCCAGTGTCAGCCTCCGCGTGTTCTCTGTTCACTGTTATCAGTAGGGAAAATAAAATGTAATTGAAATGCAGCGTAAAAATAGATGATGGGGGCTTGTACCTCCGAATTTTTTCCTCCTTTTTCGCTCCCTCTCCCTTCCTCCTTCTCTCTGTCCCTCTCTCCTTCCATTTGCTGGTGTGATCGTAGTTTTGGTTGGGAATAAATCCCTGATACTCTCTTTCTCTCGCTCTTTCTACTCACCTCCTGATTTCCTGCTTTCTATGCCAAATTTGACATTCATTCTGGCGTTAGCTCATACAGTATCTGGGTTGATTTAGGCATCCAGTGGGTAACAGTGACTTCAGAAAGTTATTCAGACCTCTTGACTTTTTCCACATTTTGTTACGCTACAGCTTTATAATGATTTTTAAATTTAAAAAAAAATGTTCCTCATCAATCTACACGCAATACCTCATAATTACAAAACAAAAACAGGTTTTACATTTTTTTTGCTAATTTATTTCATGGAAATATCACATTTACGTAACTATTCAGACAATTTGCTCAAAACTTTGTTGAAGCACCTTTAGAAGTGATTACAGCCTGAGTCTTCTTGGGTATGACACTACAAGCTTGGCACACCTGTATTTGGGGAGTTTCTCCGATTCCTCTCCGCAGATCCTCTCAAGTTCTGTCCGTTTGGATGCGTTGCTGCATATATCCGGGTCTCTCCAGAGATGTTCGATCGTATTTCAAGTCTGAGCTCTGGCTGGGACACTCAGGGACATTCAGAGACTTGTCCAGAAGCCACTCTTGCGTTGTCTTGACTGTGTGCTTAGGGTCGTTATCCTGTTGGAAGGTGAACCTTTGCTCCAATCTGAGGTCCATAGCACTCTGGAACAGGTTTTCATCAAGGATCTCTCTATACCTTCCCACATTCATCTTTCCCTCGATCCTAACTAGTCTCCCAGTCCCTGCCGCTGGATAACATCTCCACAGCATAATGCTGCCACCATCATGCTTCACCGTAGGGGTGGTACCAGGTTTTCTCCAGACGTGATGCTTGGCATTCAATCTTGTTTTCATCAGACCAGATAATCTTGTTTCTCATAGTCTGAGAGTCATTAGGTGCCTTTTGGCAAACTCCAAGTGGGCTGTCAAGTGCCTTTTACTGAGGAGTGGCTTCCGTCTGGCCACTCTACCATAAAAGCCTGATTGGTGGAGTGCTGCAGAGTTGGTTGTCCTTCTGGAAGGTTCTGCCATCTCAACAGAGGAACTCTAGAGCACTGTCAGAATGATCATTGGGTTCTAGGTCACCTCCCTGACCAAGGAACTTCTCCCCCGATTGCTCAGTCTGGTTGGGCGGCCAGCTTTAGGAAGAGTCTTGGTGGTTCCAAACTTCTTTCATTTAAGAATGATGGAGGCCACTGTGTTCTTGGGGACCTTCAATGCAGAAGAAATGTTTTGCTACCCTTCCCCAGATCTGTGCCTCGACACAATCCTGTCTCGGAGCTCCACGACAAATCCTTCGACCTCATGGCTTGGTTTTTGCCCTGACATGCACTGTCAACCGTGGGACCTTATATAGACAGGTGTGTCCTTTTCCAAATCATGTTAAATCAATTGAATACAACAGGTGGTTGTAGAAGTTGTAGAAACATCTCAAGGATGATCAATGAAACCAAGATGTACCTGAGCTCAATTTTGAGTTTCATAGAAAAGGGTCTGAATAATTATCAATAAGGTATTTTCTGTTTTCATTTTTTTTATAAATTTGCAAAAAAAATGAAAACCTGTTTTCACATTGTAATTATGGGGTATTGTGTGTAGATTGCTGAGGATTTTTGGTTATTTAATACATTTTAGAATAAGGCAGTAACGTAACAAAATTTGGAAAAAGTCAAGGGATCTGAATACTTTCCAAAGGCACTGTATTCCTGTTGGTAAGCAAAGAAAATGCATACCAGCCAAGAGACCAATGTACTGTATGTTATGTATGAGGGAGAGCCCCCTAGTCCATGTTATTCACACCAGAGCAGAATTATAAAGCTCTCTCTCTTCTGTTCTCTTTCTTTTTCCCCGCTCTGTCTTTCTTATCTCTGTACAGTATGTGCCATTTGGCAGACTCTTTTTTCCAAAGCGACTTATAGTCATGCTTGTATACATTTTATGTATGGGTGGCCCTGGAAATTTAACCCACAATACTGGCGTTACAAGTGCTATGCTCTACCTACTGAGCTATACCCTCGCTCTCTCTTCCATCTCTTGTCTTCTCTCTCTGTGATGGAGATAGCCAGTTTGATCTGGTGTTATGGTCTTTCAGAGCGGTCGAATGGCGCTTCAATTAGACTGCATTGTTGTTGCTCAACCGTCTAAGGGGTCCCCCTGCAACGCGAGGGCTCTAAAAGCCGGGGCACACTGCATCAGTATTATTGTCGTTCTTCAGCTTGGAGGTTATTGGGCAGCTGCTGGCTGCCCCCCACTGGCAGAGCCCCATTCACGTCGCCTCTCCTTTCACCACACCGCTACTCCATTGATCCCCCTCTTTTCTCCATCCTGGCTCCCACATTCATTTAGGATTGCTCGGATAGGAAACATTTTAATTTCCGGTGCTCCTTGTTCCTCCACCTAGATCTCTCTCTCTCTCTCTCTCTCTCTCTCTCTCTCTTGCTCGCTCTCTTCTAACTCTCCCCATTTCTTCCCTCTCCTTTTGTTATTAGTCAGGGACTGTATAAATAATTTTATGCTTGATTCCGTGATTGATTTCCTAATTTGAATTTAGACACCAAATATCATTGTACCCCACATCGATGACATCTCACTATCTGATTTTTGGAAGGCATTTGCATCTGCATTATTGTATGTGTGTTGTGATCACGGTTTCATCTGTGTAGTATAATCCATTATAGAGCAGATACGGAATGTCAGTCTTTGTTGCATATGATTTGATTTCTGTCGGCACCATAATAGATTTAAGTGGCCAGTCTTTGAAGCTCTTTCCATGTTGTCTCAATGTGGCCGGTGTCTCAGTCGCTCACTGTGTGTGTACTCACTGTGTGTGTGTGTGTGTGTGTGTGTGTGTGTGTGTGTGTGTGTGTGTGTGTGTGTGTGTGTGTGTGTGTGTGTGTGTGTGTGTGTGTGTGTGTGTGTGTGTGTGTGTGTGTGTGTGTGTGTGTGTGTGTGTGTGTGTGTGTGTGTGTGTGTGTGTGTGTGTGTGTGTGTGCGTGTGTGTGCAATATGACTGTGTGTGTTTGCGTGTGTGCGTTTGTGCATGCATAATATCTTTGTGTGTGCATATCTGTGTGTGTGAGTTTCTGTGTGTCTGGTTTGTGCGTTTGAGCTCCTATAGCGAAGCAATCTGCATCCCTCTATAATGGGGTAGGGGACAGCTATTATTGGGGCTATGTGCAGTCTGATGGAACCTATTGATGTCTGAGTAGATTGTGGTTGCGTCCAAAATGGTACCATATTCTATACATAGTGCACTACTTTTGACCAGAGCCCTATTGGCCATGGTCCAAATTAGTGCACTATATAGGGAATAGTGTGCAATTTGGAATGCACTCCGTCTCCCTAATTAGTACATAACACCCACAGTTTGGGCCTCTATAGGACACCCCATGGACAGCATTCTTTGGATTTCTACATTTACCTTTGATATTGAAAATGTGTTTGGTTTTTTGAGGTTCTCCTGAGTGGCACAGTCCACTGCATCGCAGTGCAAGAGGTGTCACTACAGACCTGGGTTCAATCCTGGGCTCTTTCGCAGCCGGAAGCGACCGGGAGACCCATGAGGTGGCGCAGAATTGGCCCAGCGTATTTTGGTTTAGGGGATGGTTTGGCCAGCTAGGATGTCCTTGTCCCATCGTGGCGGGCCGGGCGCTGACTTTGGTTGCAAGCTGTAAAGTGTTAGCTCTGATACGTTGGTGCAGCTTCCGGGTCAAGAAGCGGTGGGGTCGGGTTTCAGAGGATGCATGGCTCTCGACCTTCGCCTCGAGTCTATACAGGAGGTGCAGCGATGGGACAAGAATGTAACTACCAATTGGATATCACAAATTTGGGGAGAAAAAGGGGTACAAAAAATATTAAAAAATAAAGTTAATGAATGTATTGTGGTTTTTAAAGTTTTTTTTTTTTTTTTTTTCGTAAAAAAAAAATTTGATCTGAGGGATAATGGAAACCTCTCCTGTTCTTTTTTTTCTGTGTGTGTGTGTGATGTGTGCGTGCTTTTGTGTGTGTGTGTGTGTGTGTGTGTGTGTGTGTGTGTGTGTGTGTGTGTGTGTGTGTGTGTGTGTGTGTGTGTGTGTGTGTGTGTGTGTGTGTGTGTGTGTGTGTGTGCCTGTGCTGACTGTCCGGGTGTGTGTTTTCACCAGTGTGTCTGACACAATCTGTGGCACACTGTGTTTTGCACACTAATTCCAGTGCCTCGCACCCAGCACATCAGATATTTTGAAGTGTGTCATTGATTTGCGGATCGAGCTCTGCGCTCCTTGTCCTTCACTTAGTGCTGAAATCAATGCTCCTTGCCTTTGACCATGCATTAAAACCCAACCCTCTACCCCTCCTCTCTGGGACATTGACTGTGGCTTACAGCCTGTGGTCGTCTACTGTAGCTGTGTCTGTCCTTGAACCTGCGATCTGGCCCTTGACTGTGTTATTATCAAGAAGTGTGTTTTCATCTGTTTAACATTCACCAAATTGAATTCACTTTTGATGTGTGTTTCACAGCAATAAAGTACAGTCATCTTCTGCTACATGTGACAATGGATAAACGAGGAATAGAAGAAGAATGAGAGGAAGGGGTGAGGGAGGATAAGACTGGAGGGAGCAATGGAGTAGGGAGGAGAGAAGGAGACAAGTGGAGGGAGAGAATTTAGAACCTGAGAATTTAGAGGAAAGAAAGGAAAGAGGAGGAGAGAGAAGGGAGGATGGGTTGAGGGAGGAGAGAGGAAGAGGGATGGATAGGGGAAAAAGGGAGACAGAGAAGATTAGGAACGAGGGAGGAAGAGGGGATGGAGGAGGAAGAGAGGGAGGAGGAGGAGGAGGAGGAGGAGAGGAATTGAGTAAAACAAGGTGTTCTGTTGTCTTGTGTTGCTATTGATTGACTTTCTGACTAGTGAACAGCAGCAGTGGAAGGCAGCACCCTACCGCTAAGTAGACAGCTAGACTCATACCGGGACAGCTGTGTGTGTGTGTGTGTGTGTGTGTGTGTGTGTGTGTGTGTGTGTGTGTGTGTGTGTGTGTGTGTGTGTGTGTGTGTGTGTGTGTGTGTGTGTGTGTGTGTGTGTGTGTGTGTGTGTGTGTGTGTGTGTGTGTGTGTGTGTGTGTGTGTGTGTGTTGGCAGTCCAGACCATCCTTTTGTTTTTGCATGTGTAGTCAGAATGGGAAGTATTTTTGTGATCGAGAGATTGTGTGTGTGTGCGTGCGTGTGTGTTTTAGCATGTGTGTATGAGTATGTATGTGTACAATAATCACACATACCACATAGTCAGACGGCCCATTAGGTTACCTTGCCCCTGCAGGTTTGACCTTTAACCTTTGCATTCCTGTAGGAAAGTTCACTGTGTTTTCCCTCACCACCTGCAGAGACATTGGCTCCAGACTGCTAGCCTAGCATCCATCACTGTAGTGCTGTGATGTGCGTTAACCCTCATGTGAAATAGTTGTTTTCACATGGTGAGCTTAAATTTCACGTTAACACCATCTTTTCACATGTGAACAGAATAACATGCTTTAACCTCACATGTGAATTGCAGTTTAATATGTGAAATGTGTGGTTTCACATGTTAAAAACGTTCACATGTGAAAAGCAATAGATACACACAGAAAGACATGGCTTAACGTGACCACACCCCCGAGTAGGGTTCTCCCATTACCCCTATGTTAAATTGCCTTCTTTAATCATACCCGACAATGGCTGCATAGATATTTATCTTACTATAAACATTTAGGATTTGCTTTTGGATATGTCATTCTGGCTGTATATCTATATTTTTAGCTTTGTCACTATCGTCGTTGTAATCATACAGACCAAAGCGCAGCGTGGAATTGGTTCGACATCTTTTTATTTTAAGGAGAACCAAACAACAAAACAATAAAGAATAAACTATACGTGACGTTCTGTAGAGCTCACAGGCATCAACACAAAAACAAGATCCTACAAAAACACAGTGGGAAAAGGCTGCCTAAATATAATCCCCAATCAGAGACAACGATCAGCTGCCTCTGATTGGGAACCATACCAGGCCAACATAGAAATACAAAAACTAGAGTACCCACCCTAGTCACACCCCGACCTAACCAAATTAGGGAATAAAGGTCAGGGCGTGACAGTACCCCCCCCCCCCTAAAGGTGCAGACTCCGGCCGCAAAACCTGACTCTATACGGGAAGGGTCCAGGTGGGCATCTAGCCTTAGTGGCGGCTCCGGTGCGGGACGTAGACCCCGCTCCGCTCGCGGATCCATCTGCTTCGGTGGCGTCTCTGGTGCGGGGACCGTCACCGGAGGCTCCAGACCGTGGATCATCGCCGGAGGAACCAGACCGTGGATCGTCGCCGGAGAAACCGGACCGTGGATCGTTGCCGGAGGAACCGGACCATGGGTCGTGGCCGGAGGAACCGGACCGTGGATCGTCACCAGAGGAACTTGACCATGGATCGTCGCCGGGGACTCCGGAACGGGAACCCTCGCTGGAAGCTCTGGAACGTGAACCCCCGCAGGAGGTTCTGGACTGGGAACCCTCGCTGGAGGCTCTGGACTAGGAACCCTCACTGGGGACTCCGGACTGGGGACATGCTCTTCAGGGAGAGTGCGAGAGCAGGCACAGGACGTACCTGACTAGGAAGGCACACTTGAGGGAGAGTGCGAGGAGCAGGCACAGGACGTACCTGACTGGGAAGGCACACTTGAGGGAGAGTGCGAGGAGCAGGCACAGGACGTACCTGACTGGGAAGGCACACTTGAGGGAGAGTGCGAGGAGAAGGCACAGGATGTACCGGACTGGGGACACGCATTTCAGGGAGAGTGCGAAGAGGAGGCACAGGACGTACTGGCACAGGCTGTGGAGGTGCACTTGAGGGAGAGTGCGAGGAGAAGGCACAGGACGTACCGGACTGGGGACACGCATTTCAGGGAGAGTGCGAAGAGGAGGCACAGGACGTACTGGGATGTGGAGGTGCACTTGAGGGAGAGTGCGAAGAGGAGGCACAGGACGTACCTGCACAGGCTGTGGAGGTGCACTTGAGGGAGAGTGTGAGGAGCAGGCACAGGACGTACCGGACTGGGGACACGCATTTCAGGGAGAGTGCGAAGAGGAGGCACAGGACATACTGAGCTGTGGAGGTGCACTTGAGGGAGAGTGTGAGGAGCAGGCACAGGACGTACTGGGCTGTGGAGGCCCACTGGAGACCTGGTGCGTAGAACTGGCACAAATTGTACCGGAACAATGACACACTTCGCACGGCGAGTGCTGGGAGCTGGCACAGGACGTACTGGGCTGTGTATGCACACTGAAGACCTAGTGCGTAGAACCGTCACAACTTGTACCGGAACGGTGACACACACTTCAGGGCAAGTGCATGGAGGAGACACAGGACCTACCGGACTGGGGAGGCGCACTGGAGGCAAATTGCGTGAAACTGGTGCAGATGACACCGAACTGGTGTCACACTCCTCAGCACTCCCGCTCTGCAGCACTCTCATCGCCATCACCTCTCTCCAGAATCTTTCGTCGAGTTCCTCCTTCGACTCCTTGACGGTCTTTGGCTCATTCCTCGGCTCCGCCGACCACCCTGTGTGCCACCCCCCAAAAAAACATTCTGGCTGTCTTTTGGGCTTTCCACTTGGCCGCGAACCCCGGCATGTCGCTGTCCTCCCTTCTCTTCTTGTGTCTGTTTCCACGGCAGGCTTTCGTATCTTGTCAAGTTGTCCTCCCAATACCAGGATATTCTCTCCTCGACCTCCTCCAAAGACCAGAATGCCATCTCCTCCCCGACATGCTGCTTGGTCCAGTTGTGGTCTTCTGTCACGATCGTCGTTGTAATCATACTCAGACCAAAGCGCAGCTTGGAATCGGTTCGACATCTTTTTATTTTAAGGAGAACCGAACAACAAAACAATGAAAAATAAACTGTACGTGACGTTCTGAAGAGCTCACAGGCATCAACACAAAAACAAGATCCCACAAAAACCCAGTGGGAAAAGGCTCCCTAAATATGATCCCCAATCAGAGACAACAATAGACAGCTACCTCTGATTGGAAACCATACCAGGCCAACACGTGAAATACAAAAACTAGAGTACCCACCCTAGTCACAGCCCGACCTAACCAAATTAGAGAGTAAAAGGCACTCTAAGGTCAGGGTGTGACAATCTTACTGTAAACATTTTGGATATGCTTTTGTATATGTCATTTTGGCTGTATAGATTTTTATCTTACTATAAATATTTTGGATATGCTTTGGATATGTCATTTTGGCTGTATATATATTTTATCTTACTGTAAACATTTTGTTTATGTCATTTTGGCTGTATATATATTTTATCTTACTATAAACATTTTGGATGTCATTTTTTAACATACTTCCATGTCATCTTTATCAACAAACTATATCACACCAAAAATCGCCTTCATTCTAAATGTTAAAATGTTAGCATTGACAGATACTGTTGCATAGATTGTACTGTACATCACAATTATCAACTAGCTAACTAACCCTGCTTTTAAAAGCTGTGTCGTACCATTTTGTCAATGAACAATAGTACATGTAGGAGAAAAGACAACCTAATTAAGTTTCATTAACTGCCCAAGGACCAGGTTAGACGAATCTCATGGTTCCAGGCTATTATGCCGCGAAGATGGAAAGCTGTGGGCTTCGTCAACCCAATACATTTATGTTTGAAGCAAATCAAATCAAACTTTATTTGTCACATGCTGTGAATACAACAAGAGTAGACCTTACCGTGAAATGCTTACTTAAAAGCCCTTAAACCAACAGTTCAGTTCAAGAAGAGTTAAGAAAATATTTACCGAATAAACTAAAGTAAAAAATAACAATAACGAGGCTATATACAGGGGTTACCGATACTGAGTCAGTGTGCGGGGGTGCAGGTCAGTTGAGGTCATTTGTACATGTACTGTAGGTAGGGGTGAAGTGACTATGCATAGATAATTAACAGCGAGTAGCAGCAGTGTGCAGAACAAATGGATAGTGTGAGGAGTGTCAATGTAAATAGTTTG